>NC_056741.1:1458076226-1458108726 GCF_019279795.1 Protopterus annectens
GGGCAATGTGTAGGGTTGTGCTCATACCCCAGCTGCGCTCGCAGTAAGTATTTGTCATGACTACTGTAGAGGGGTGCCAGGTAGGTGGACCATGGGTATGCAATAATGGGCTTAAGTGTACAGGTGATGGTTGGCAGAGATGTAGTAGGCCCGCCCAGTGGAAGTCATTAATATTTCTATGTGGGCATAGCATACGCCTATACCTCCCAAACCTGAAGAGCACATCTACCGGAGAGCCTGAAAACCATCGGGGGAATACATAGAGACCAAATCAGTGCCGTGTACCTGATTAGCATGGACGTCCATAGTTATGAATCAGAATGTAACAAAGTCCAACTAAACACTTCCAGAACTAGTGATATTAGGTGGACAGGTGGCGGAATACAGGTAATGACAGATGACAACATGTATGAGTCATAAACAGCATGTACCTCGACAAACGTGAATGAATACATATGCTCTGTGACTGTGAATGTGTCTGGTTAATAGAACCAATCATCTAAGTGTGTCCCACATGGTGTTCCTGATACAGTGTTCATTCACACCCATTGGTATGTGAGTTCTGCTACTGACGGAAAGTGCATAATTTGCTGACCACCTTAGGTAGATAATAGCATAATAGAAGTGGTTCAACACCCGTACGCCTGTGAGGGACACACCCGTCTGGGCAGTTGTGTCCTGCAAAATGACAGTTATGGCACATGGCCTGTGAGTTCGGGAATGGAGGCTATATAGTGTGTGTAGTGGTGTCAGACAATTTGTTGTATCAGAAACAGCTACATGTAATAGGAAACAGTATTATCAATTATAATGTTACATGAATAACCTTAACGTATGCAAACCGTGGAAGTCATCCGTTTACTACTGGCTGTGGGTATGTGTTGCCTTGACACATGTGATAGCTCTACATATAGGGTCTATAGGGCTGCCACCATTCTGAATGGCCAAAGTGGAACCTGCTCTGTAGAAGTGTCAGATGTACCAGGGCAGAACATACCTACAGCCATGTAGACTACAGAAATATACATATCGGCACAAATCAAAGCATAGTCTAGCAGCAGTAAAGTTGTTTATGCTACTACATATGACATATCGACGTATCAAGTATACAAGACCTGTAACAAGCAACCAGTACAGACACTTACAACATGAGAATATCCTCTAATCAGGACAGTTGCAATGGCTAGAGTATTGTCCATACCTCTCAACTGTCCCTGAATTTCAGGTATGTCCCTGAGTTTGATTGAAAGTTTAACTCTGTCCATCTTAATCCCTCCTAAAATTAGTGACTGTTGAAAAAAAGGTAGTGAATTACACTTACTGAATAATGACAATAAGTAAGAGTTATAAACTACTTTTACTTCAGAATATGTGTATTAAGTCATATGCTCTGATTCTGTCAATGTTTCAAGTTAATAGCACTACTTTTGTAAAAGTGTCCCTGATTTTTTTCTTGACCTGTCCCTGATTCTGTAGAAATGTGTCCCTGATTGGTGGAGAGGTCTGGTATTGTCACATGAGATATGCCTAATGAGGGACTGTTCCATGCAAAGTAGGAAATGTGTCACTCCTACAGTCTCCCATCATGCAATCTGAAAGGTGGACAACGTGCAGTAGGTATGCGGTAGCATGACTCGGTGGACAGCTGCGTTAACAAACTCAAGTCACATGTCAGCATTGCAGAGTATCGGTTCCCATGTATCAGGCAGATGGGAGCAGATCATATGAGGAACATGCATATAATATGATTACATCACTGGACAGGCCGCCGAGTCCGTACAGTCGAACGCCTGCTGTCGCAAAATGGTTACACATACCCGATACTGTAGTCATGTAGTCCGATGTAATACGCATCACAAGGGATCGCACACACCCAGCGTGAGTGACAAATGTAAGAGGAAATGTCGGTGAGTGAGCGGCTGTAAGCGTGTTTGTCTACCAGTATGCCAGTAGTGCACTGTCAAAGAAATGTGGAGTCTAAACGTGTATAAGGTGCTGTGACCAGAGGTCAGCAGTGCTTAACACTGTGCAAACCCACTCACAACTGCTCCCACCTGCTGGAATGTGCCTTACCCAGTCCGTATCCAAAGGCGTCGGTCTGTCTGCAAACAAAGAACCACCCTATTCACATGTTGGTAGCAGTACCCTGCGCACATAGCTCATGTGAATTAACAATAGACCATGGCATATGTACAGAGAAGAGACCACACACACACACCATACAGCGCAGTCATCCAGCAGTGTAGCAATGTACTGGCAGATATGTCCAGACCACTGGTGTATGCATGCTCACTAGCATGTGTTGACATGGCGTCTGTGAACTGGTGCAATACTCTGGATGCAGATGCCTGTGAGATACCCATGATATCCCCAGTTGTGCTGTGTGAGGTACCTGTGGCTAGTACACCTAGGCCAACACATACGGTGGTATCCACTGTGATGTGTTCCCTCGGACTGTTTGATGTGTCAGGTGTGGCAGGCACAGGTCAACAAGCTGCTGTAGGAGGTCTCTGTCCAACCCATAGTGCTCCACCATCCCCAGCCCATGTAGCCCCTGGTAAGTCACCCTGGGTCTATACAGTCTTATGTCCCCCCAGTAAGGGTTGTTCGGCAGCATACACATCCTCACTGCCCCAGCCTCCTGCACATGTTGGTATATGTTGCCTGCTGCAGCCTGTCTCATTTGGCTGGACTGTGTCGTGAAATGTCCCCACAGGTATACACCGGTGGTGTAGAGTGCGGACGAAACTTGTGTGTATGCTGCTTGCTCGCATTACCGTACTGTTCAGGTGTGGGCTGGCCATGTCATCTGCTGATTGTGCTGATCAACACCTGTTTGTGCAGCCTGTACACCCTGACTACCCCACCACTGCTGTCATCCCTCCCAATGTCACCAGGCAGGTATAGACACACCCCTAGCTTAGGTGTGCTAAGGGAGGAGCACTCCCAAGGCACAGTTCTGCAATGTACTTACAGTATGCCTGACCCCCCTCCCATGCTGTCAACTATATTCGAGACCTGCACCCGGCTGACTACACACATACACTCCAAGGACCAGCATCACACCCTGGTGATAAATGGGATACACTATTGTCAACCTCATCTGCATAGTATAGTCTTCTAATGAATAGTTATATGACCCATACTGAACCTCCAAATTAATAACCACTGCTCAGTGTCGCTCAGATCTGTACACAACTGGCAACAGGTGCCATAATATCACCAAATTCAATGTCCCATGGTCTACCCAGCAAAAAAATAACCAGTGTCTACATGACTACAACCCGTGACTCTGCACACTACAGATGATGTGCATTACCACCACGCCATGGCAGATATACATAGATCCCATGTTATCACGTACAGATCATCCGGCACAAACATTCAATAGTGCTGATGTCCCCAGACATACATGTTCACATCTATGTCCACTTCTATATCTACATATATCTATATATTATTTGTATAAATATATACATGGACATATATATATCTATATATATATATATATATATATATATATATATATATATATATATATATATACACATACACAGATATGGCATATATATCACAATATCAACGGCCACATGACAGCAATGCATTAGACAGGAATGAAAAGGAAACTACATGTGCTACCTGCATCATGTAGTGTTGTTACTATCAAGGCATGTGTGTTTTGTTGAATCACATGGGTCAGACCATATCAAGGGTAAGAGTAGGGCTGCTGACAGTTACTCACCAGACCTATTGGTGAATGTATGTGTTGACAACCCAGTGTCTTGGCAGAATATGCGGGCTGTGGACACTATATAGGTCAGCAACAAAACACACTGAACACATCCCGCAGCTAGCCACCCACAGATACCAACACATATGGTCTAACTGCCAAACACGCACACCTGCCATGCCTTGGAATTGAGCACCTACCTGTCTAGTCTACCACACTACAGCATTATGCAGTAACAGAACACGCTACCGAGTTCCAGCTTCACCGTATTGCCACAGGCATACATCTAGGTGGATGACATCATCCGCAAAGGCAAAGACGCCGATAGGGAATGTATGGGGAGTGAGCCATCAAAAAGCATTACTCTGTCCCCAGGCAGCTGGAAACACACACACACTTGGCAGGGCTGGGAGTCGAACATACACCTAACTACCTTATCACATTACAGCATTATGCAGTTACAGAACGTGCTACCGAGATTACTGGAACGCAGCACTCCCAGAGGCATACTTCTAGGTGGATGACATCATCCGCGAAGGCAAAGACGCCGATAGGGAATGTATGGGGAGTAAGCCATCTAAAAGCATTTCTCTGTCCCCAGGCAGCTGGAAACACACACACACACACACACACACACACACACACACACACACACACACACACACACACTTGGCAGGGCTGGGAGTCGAACATATACCTAACTACCTTATCACACTACAGCATTACGCAGTTACAGAACGCGCTATCGAGATTACTGGAACACAGCACTCCCAGAGGCATACTTCTAGGTGGATGACATCATCCGCAAAGGCAAAGACGCCGATAGGGAATGTATGGGGAGTGAGCTGTCTAAAAGCATTACTCTGTCCCCAGGCAGCTGGAAACACACAGACACACACACACACACTTGGCAGGGCTGGGAGTTGAGTATACACCTAACTACCTTATCACACTACAGCATTACGCAGTTACAGAACGCGCTATCGAGATTACTGGAACACAGCACTCCCAGAGGCATACTTCTAGGTGGATGACATCATCCGCAAAGGCAAAGATGCCAATAGGGAATGTATGGGGAGTGAGCCATCTAAAAGCATTACTCTGTTCCCAGGCAGCTGGAAACACACACACACACACACACACACACACACACACACACACACACACACACACACACACACACTTGGCAGGCTGGGAGTCGAACATACACCTAACTACCTTATCACACTACAGCATTCCGCAGTTACAGAACACGCTATTGAGATTACTGGAACACAGCACTCCCAGAGGCATACTTCTAGGTGGATGACATCATCCGCAAAGGCAAAGACGCCGATAGGGAATGTATGGGGAGTGAGCAGTCTAAAAGCATTACTCTGTCCCCAGACAGCTGGAAACCCACACACACACAGAGACACACACACACACTTGGCAGGGCTGTGAGTCGAACATACACCTAACTACCTTATCACACTACAGCATTACGCAGTTACAGAATGCACTATCGAGATTATTGGAACACAGCACTCCCAGAGGCATACTTCTAGGTGGATGACATCATCCGCAAAGGCAAAGACGCTGATAGGGAATGTATGGGGAATGAGCCATCTAAAAGCATTACTTTGTCCCCAAGCAGCTGGAAACACACACACACACACTTAGCAGGGCTGGGAGTCAAACATACACCTAACTACCTTATCACACTACAGCATTATGCAGTTACAGAATGCACTACCGAGATTACTGGAACACAGCACTCCCAGAGGCATACTTCTAGGTGGATGACATCATCCGCAAAGGCAAAGACGCTGATAGGGAATGTATAGAGAGTGAGCAGTCTAAATGCATATTACTATCCCAAGGTAGACGTAGACAAACACACGGCAGTGGTGTGAGTGGGACAACTGCCTGTTTACGGAGCACTATTACAACACTACATAAATACGAGATGCGCCACAGACAGTACACCCTTCAAGACAGTCAACCAGTGTGTTCAATGTAGGAATCCATCCTGATGTGGGGTATGGACATCTGTTGCCTGGATGACCACCATTGCTATACAGGATGTCAATGGCCATGCCCATACACAGAGGCAAATCACCGACACAAGATGTCACTGGGCATGCTCACACACTTAGTATCACATGTCCGTTTAGAATGTACTGTGTGTCCATCTACACAACGGCATACTGGGCATGCTCACACACTTAGTAGAAGTGAAGGGCTGTCTTGCATGCACACGGATTCTAAACACGGAAGAGCACAGTTTGGAATGTACTGTGTGTCCATCTACAGAATGGCGTACTGGGCATGCTCACACACTTAGTAGTAGCGAAGGGCTGTCTTGCATGCACATGGATTCTAAACACGGAAGGGCACAGTTTGGAATGTACTGTGTGTCCATCTACACAACGGCGTACTGGGCATGCTCACACACTTAGTAGTAGCAAAGGGCTGTCCTGCATGCACACGGATTGTAAACATGGAAGGGCACAGTATGGTGTTACTGTCCCCATGTACATGAAGGCCACTCACATGTACTGACCAGTACACACTCAAGAGCCATGACAGATGTCTCAGGTGCAGATCACAGAGGTAAATGCCGCATTCTACTATAAGCCATCAGACATCACCATGTCCTTGGACCAGCAACACACATCCATACATTACCACAACACCATGTGACTCATGACCAGTGGACTGTACATAGGTCTACAGCAACTGTGCAGACTACACATGTACTGACAGGGTTCCATCATGTGTTATGCAATGCAATGATGCCACTGTTCATAACCAGGTCGGCTCTACACATAACAGGGGCCCTGGGTCTTACACAGCTGTAACAGATGACTGTCGCTGTACACCAAAGAACACACATGTTTGGCTATGACATACATGTAATCGCAGTGGATATGTACATGGACTACACACACACACAACACATATGTACATAGCATAGCTTTTGCTGTCCTCCGTGCAGACAAGTGGCTACACCAATCACACGCATGCACATGGAAGGTAGGTCCATGGCTGTTGAATGCTAAAAGTACATAAGGCAGCAATGTTGACCGAGATAACATTCCCTCTGTACTAGTTACCCATGACAACCATCATATCATACAACAGTCCATGTGTTATGTATGTCATCACACATGTCCATCAATTGTAATGCATACAAACATGGCTACATGACATTCATGTAGGACCAACACACATGTACATGTAGTGGTGTGCATGCAGCTACCATGCATGTGCAGTAGCTGATGTATGTAATTCATCTGTGCCTAACTACAACATGCAGTTGCAATGCAGCCCCATCATTGATACCTGTAAATGGTGAAATACTGACAGTACAGTAGGATGTACATCAGGTATGGATGGATGTGTGTACATAAAGTGGTGATCCACCTTTGCAGATGGATGTTTGCTGAAGACGGCTCACAGGTGTGTCACAAGCCATCCTACCATTACATGTGCAAACAGTATGCTATGTTACTGTTACTTGATGGTGAAGACATACAACCTACACAGCGGTCAGGGTATTACTGACTGTAAGTCACTTGACACCTGTAACACTTACATCCTCCTGTGTGCATATAGCAGCACAATTGCCGAAGGTAGCATTGGTACACATAATGCGGCCAATACTGCTGCATGTCTGTCAGATGTATCATCATATAGCAGGTGCATCTTTTACAGTACTGCCATGTGTGTTTGCTTGTGTGACCATATATCCCACATATGGTGGGGAATACATCCCAATTGTTACACACCCCTGTACACTGTTGTAGAGATCTGTACATACTGTAATGTGGAAAGCATGACGAAGGCAGGGGTGGTGTGTGTATCACACACATGTCAGCTATCTGTATGTGAATGACATTTGTGGACTCCACAGTGTGTGTGTGTGTATATGTATTTATGGCTGTCTGGTGCATGGAGTGAGGGTGTATGCTACCATACAGAACAGACAGGATCCCTAACCCATCATGGTGATGCAGTCTACTACCCTGTTGAAGCCATCGGTCTCAGCCTTACTGGCTACCTGTACATGTTCATTCTCTGTGTCACGTCGTGTGGATGCACAGTACTGTGAGGGTGATTACCACATAGGCAGGGGTCCTCACCTCAACACTATTGAGTGTGCGTTATAGTGTTGTTGACCCCGTGAGTGTGGGCATGTTACTGTGTGTTTCTGTGTATGTCTGTGTGTGTTCTCATCCTGTAATGTGACAGGGTATTACTGCTACACAGTGAGGCCTCATGCTATCAAGTGGCCTCTAACGTTATCATCGGCCAGACTGCTGTGTAAACCTCCAGCACCATGTCAACATACCTGTGATGTGACCTGGTATGGATGTCAAGTCTCTAGCCACTATAGCCTATTAAACAGCCCACATGCTTCTGGATCAGTAGATGTGTGGACATCTGTGGAATGGTAGCCTTTCTAACAGTGAGGATGAGGCTACTTATAGCATGCTGGTATTGCCATACATGCCTGTGAGTACTCCACATTTACACATGTGAAACTGCAAACACTGCTACTTATTGACACATGCAAGTAGACCTTAAGTGGGCAGCAGGGCATCATTACCAACATGCTGTTACTGTTGTTACTAAGACACTTACTGTGAACATACAACAATGCACTCCAACTGCAAACACTGTAATGTAATGGCACATGCAATTGGACCTTAAGGAGGGAAGCAGGGCATAACTACCAACATACTGTTACCATTGTTACCAAGACACATACTGTGAACATATAACAATGCATTATAAACCTTACTACATGGTATGTCTGGTGCGTGTCAACAGTGCACAACTAATGTCATATACACTTATGTCACTATTCTGTTCACCCTGTGCATCAGACCATATGAGCATGTCCCTGCACCAATGGTGTGGATGACAGGGATGTGGCACAGGCATCATCATATGCACATGGTGATAATGTTTGCCAGGGGCATAGGCTGCACCAGTGGATGACATCATGTGTGTGGGTAAGGTCCAGTGATCTGATTGGACATGTGTGGTCGATATGCATGTGGGTGTTGCGGTGCCCTACAGATGTTTCTGCTGTGTGCATGTATGTGTGCACACAGTTCTGCCTTTTGTCAGGCCTACACAGGGGTATTATTGACAGCTCCAGATTGTACAGACCAGGATGTGCAGCTCACTGTGTCCGGCCATGGCCATGTGACCTGTGCCTGCCAGGGGGTGCATGGGCACTACCAGGCGGAAGTACAGATTGGCTACTGTCCAATGATACTTGTCCACTGGAACTGTGTCCCCACTGGGAACATCCAGGGCCATGTCCCCGTGGCCTGCTGTGTCCTGGTGTGGACAGCGCAGCACCAGCTGCACTGCTACTGCTACCGGCACTATGGGAGTGGGCATGTGAGGTGGCTCGTTCATGTTGTCCTGCACTAGATGGTGTAGCTGGCCAACGTCCACGTGGCCTACGCCTCACTCCTACCAGATGTTCCAGCACAGACAGCTCACACTCGCGGATTGCCATGCCATGGTCAAGGATTACAACCATGTCACCCAATCGCCTGTCCAGAACATCAGCAATCTGCTGTTGAGCATTTGCCAATGCCTGGATGTTGTCATTTAGTATGGATAGCAGCCCTGTGAAGCCTCTGCCCTTCACTGTTCTGCCGTTCAGCATATGCCTGTGCCGTCATTACAGTCTGGAACATGCGTCTGGTGACACCAGCTGCTGCGCTCTGTCCTGCAGGTGCATGTCTGCAGAGGTCCTCCTACGAGCAGCACTGGCCACATACCTGTGTGGCACATCTGTAGTCATTACACTGACACCATGGTGTGGAGACACACCTTCTGTAGCCACCACATGTTCCTGTTCCAAGCTAACACACACTGTCTGTCCTTCCTCTATGGCCACTGGGGATGGGGTATGTGTTGGCATGAGAATTGTGTGCGGGGAAGAGGAGGACATAGCTGGGATGTCAACCACTGGCACAGATTCAGCCACTGACAACCCTGCCTGTACCTCATGCATATGTTCATCATTGCTAGTATCTGTGGGTCAACTAACATCAGATGGACCGCACGAGGGTAATGCACCTACATCACCTGTGAATGCAAAGAAAGACACTACATTACAATAGACTCACAGACACACCAAGCATGTGATTTGACAGACGGCATGCAGCATGCATTTGATACAGCAGACGACATTCAGCTCAGACGTTAATAGTGGTAGTTAGCATACCTCTCTGGGTTGCACACAACAGCAAGCAGGTGTCATATCAGTAGCAGACGGCATGCAGCATGCATGTGATACAGCAGATGGCATGCAGCTCAGATATTAATAGTGGTAGTTAGCATACCTCCCTAGGTTGCACACAACAGCAAGAAGGTGTCATATCAGTAGCCATGCAGTTCACACAATCATGGTAGTAAGCATGCATCCCTGTGATACACCATGTGGACCAGCACAGGTTAACAGTACACATGGCTGAAGTAACCTTGACATGTAATCTGCTGAAGTGTGCATTGACATGCATACATGTCTGACACAATGGTGTCCTGACACATGTACAGCGTTGTAATAGGTATCACATTGCAGTGTTGTCTGTATGCCTTACAGATAGAATGCACTTTTAGCAAATGTGCATGAGCATTGAAGGGTAGTGTGAGGCGTCTACATTGCTATACAGTGTGAAGTACAGACACTGTGCCATTGCATGGCATCATGAGGCGTCTATAGTGCTATACAGTGTGTAATACGCACACAAAGTATAGCCATAACTGCGTGCATACACATTACATAACTGTGGATTGTGACCCACGTCGCTGAGGTGTATACACACCAAACCATGCTGTGTCATGTGACAGGTCACTGGAAGACCTATGGATGACACCCCTGCACAACTACTACAAAGTCTTAGCTGCCTGGCAACCATGTCCACACATGGCAGACTTGTCAATACACCATGTCCCACATGACATTAATGTACCACACACACGAGGTGCATGGCTGACAGTGATGTCCTACAGCAGCAAGGGAAATGTACGGTATCTGTAGCCTGATGTGGTGTTAATATCTGTGGAAGCTGTACAGGTGACTACTGTTATGCTATGACACAGTCGAGATGTTCAGCACATCTTATATGGTCAGATTAAGTGACAACTCCACTAGCTGTGCACAGGTGTTTAGGATGTCTAGTGTTCCATATCAACTATATAATCAGTCAACTAAGGCTATAGTTGGACCATGTGTGGACAATGTGCAACACAGTGTATAAACATCACAACTACTGTGTGGCTACATGTCTCTGGCCATCCTCCATGGCCATGTGTGAACATGTGTTGGCCAAATGTTTATGATGGCCATCTATTTCACATGTCTGTGTTGTCCCGTATGACATACACCCATAGATGTCAGATATGTCACTGTCCAAAGGGCTATGCAGACAATGGGTTGTATGTTTGATATGTGGGGTATGTTCTATGGGATAGTCAGACAATATTGCAGCCGGAACACTACATGTTTGGGACATGTCAGATGGCACATCACAATGTGTGCACCCATTGCAGGGGCATATTACGCAATGGTGACACCTGTGGGTTGCCCATATCCCAGCTCACTGTGTGGTACTGTTTGCGAACCACACATGTGTTGTTCCAATGTATAGTACATATGCCTACATTGAGCACCTCCACTGTTATTGCGTACCACATGTGTGTTGTTCCAATGTATAGTACATATGTCTACATTGAACACCTCCACCATTGTATGCACAGCTGTCCACACATCTAGCAATGACAGATACTGTGGTTTCATGTCGGTGTTTCATTTAGTTTGTATATATTGCACATGGGTAGCCAGTGTGAATGATGACCAGATGCAGCCTGTATATCGTGATTGGACCATACATTATGTGTACATGTGTTAACTGGCCACATGGCATATAGATATATGCATTAACATGCCTGATACTGATAACTGTCTCACCTGCAACGGACTGATGTCTGTGCGGCATGCCAGAGGTACCTGTATAGGGGTGACACAGCAGTTTGAATATTATCCATGACTGTATGACAGCCAGTCATACTGTAGCCAGTGTGAATGATGACAGATGCGGCCTGTATATCATGATTGGACCATACACTGTGCATGTTAACACATTCACCTGTGCAATAGCATATAGTATGCACATGTGTGCATACACAGGGTAGCATACTGTAGTATGCAGCATGTGTGTAAACATACCTTGCATATGATGTTACATTACATATTGTACAGTGACACATGCAACTAAATGGGATATAATAGTCATATGTGCAGTAGTGACTTACCAGGCAACTCCAGGCTCATTGGTTGGGAGACACCCACCTGCACGATGGCAGCTAGTGTTTGTGGATGCTGTTCTGAGGGTGTCCCCAGGCTGGCCAGTAGCTCCTCAGTGTGTGTGAGTGGGGGCTGGGTTGGTGGGCCACCACCTGTTCCACCTTGTTCCCTGGCGATTGCATTGCACACTGTTTTGCATGTCGTATAAGGTCCGTGCAGTGTCTGCGCACCTGCTGGTAGGTGCAGTTATGGCCACCCACATCATTAACCCTCCTGTGAAGGTCCTGACACAGGTTGTCACACTGCTGTGCAAGTTGTGGCACATGGCTGAAGAACACCTCATAGTTCTCATGGAGGTACAAGATGAGGGCATCATCCTACTGGCGGCTATACGCTGGCAGGCATGAACGAGGCATTATCTGGAAGACATAATGATGGAGACATGTCACAGTATCACAGAGATGTGCAGGGATACAGCTGCACATACATTTGTATTAAATCTAGTACATCTTAACAGTTATCTTTGCAAATCGTCATGACACTGACACGACTGCCATGTTTGTGTCCCACACATATAACACACATTATGCACTGGATATCATCACCATATATGTGCGTCACCTCATTACATTGTTCATACTTCATGTGAATGCTGTCTTGATGTGGGCATGTCTGTTTGCCTGTACTGGTGTTCTTACCTATCAGTACATGCCTGGATGTGTTCACAGTAATGCTGTTGACCTTGATGATATGTATATGTCACATATCAACACATACACTGCCTTAATGGACATAAGCAGTGACAATACACACATACACACGGAAACCTTTACATGCATGTGTTTTGCCATATACATCTACACGGCACTGTACAGCAGTTCAACATCCTGCCACGTATCGCCTGTGTTGCACATGTGATAGACATGGGACGATGGCTAGCCGGACGTCATTCGTAGGGATGGTTATCAACTATGGCATGTACAGGCAAGGTTTTCTAGCTGTATCCGACAGCCATTTTGCTACCGTGAGGTGCATCAGTGCCACATTACTGATCTAGACAGTTAATAATACATCTACCATGCGGTCATCGCACCATGTATGACAGAGATGACATGTGCAGTTTGATGGACAGGGTTGCATGGTATGGCAGGAGTATGTAACATGTATGGCACAGGGATCTGTCCAGCATGTGGTGATCCTTGTAGTAGGACGGTGGGTGTCCATGACATATGTCTTTCAGATCAGGATATGTATGTGTAGCATGTCCAACATCACAGTGTAGCACATGTCTTTATGCAAGGTAGCCAGCATGCTGCATAGTGGAGGTGAGTATTGTGAAGGCTGGTATCACCCATCCACACATGGCCAATATCGCTTAAAGGTGATATGTGATCCGATATTGGTCACCCGAGTGCTGAGAATGCCTGTGCAATGATCTCCATGCTCATGGATGGCAGCTTGTCATGACATGGGTGCCTCATATGGCTACCTAATAGGCCTGGAGATGTCACCAGCTCAGGGAGGTGAACTGCACAGCACCATCCATTACACAGTATCCATAATGTTGACCGCTGCCTAGGTGGTAGTTAATGGGTACAGGGTTATTCATCTAGCGGTGACAATGCTATTATCAGCTGTCAGATTTTCCACTTATGTCACACACCTCACCCATAAAGCCCATTCTGTATGTTGTCCACAACACTGAGACAGCTATTGCTCCTAGGTCATGGACATTCACATCCTTGCATACACAGATGTCTCCCATTTGTCTGTGTTGTATGGGCTACACTGAGGGGGGAGTACACAACATTAACCCTGTTTTACGGTAGCTGCCACTGGTGTGATATGCACATGTCACTCAGACACCTTTTGTAGTGGGCTTCTGTCAACAGGCCACTGGTAGAACACTCCTGTGACATACGAATGTACATCTAGTATACTCAGTGTAGCTGGAACACGGTATGGGTGATGATGTCCTATGACCTGTTACAGGTATGCTATGCAGTGTGAAATCATCCGTACTGTCATCTACTTCTGTACTGCTAACATCTATGTTGATAAAGGTTCATAGACTTGCAGACCAGAAGGTACATCTAGTATACTCAGTGTAGCTGGAACACAGTATGGGTGATGATGTCCTATGACCTGTCACAGGCATGCTATGCAGTGTGAAATCAACCGTACTGTCTACTTCTGTACTGCTAACATCTACGTTGATAAAGGTTCATAGACTTGCAGACCATACTCAGCAGGATAATAGTGCAGTGCCTCCAATTATGACTGTCATCTCCACTTGTGGGTTGCAGTGGGTTGATATTATCCAACACCCTATCTGTATTGCATATTCATGCTCAGCACTTGTTCAGAACATGTGAGCACTTCATGAGCTACTGATTACTATAGCACCCATTCCAACTCCTGTCTTACAAATACACTGTCTGTCCTTACATTTCCAGCTTGCTTACAGTACAACAGATGTTGTACACATGTAACTCACATATCTTGTGAGACATGGTAGAATATACAGGCATGTCCAAGTGTCACAAACCAGTTCTATTGCCTGTCTATATTATGAATATGGCAAACATGTGGCAATAGAGCAATTGTCTCATGTACACAGTCAAAGCTCACCTCCCAACATACGACACTACAGCCTGTGGGAGATGCACATATGTAGCCATATTGGGGGTAATGCTCTCACTAACCCAGACTGGACCTGACATTCATGTGGGGATGTTTAACATTTGCAACACACCCCACTCATCACATAATCTCACTAGATCTCCACCACCACAGGCCACACATAGTATGAGTACGACATTTGCAGAACCTCTCCATACTCTGTGTAGGCACCAGAGGCAGCCCCCATTACCAAACACAACAACAATTACTTATAGACCACAGACTCATGTGTGCCCATCAACTACAGCCAATAGGGTGTTATAACACAGCCAACCCACCGGTCATAGGTGACTCTGAGGCAGTCACACTGATACACCAGGGATCACTGCAGTGGCTGTACTGTACAGAGGTGCAGGTAACACATGGCTCTGCTGTTCACAGACAGGACACTACCCTAGAGAGGTGCCACCGGTGTAAACACTGTAGTTGGGCTTACACATAGACTTGCCAGACAGCATAGTACCTCACTATGTACCTGTGAAGCTATTACATGTCCTTTGTGCATGGTTAATTGAGTAGCTCTTCCATTTCGATTAGCTATCATGCTGTTACAGTGTCCTGTGACTACAAGCCATATGTATCCAGTTATTGTGTATTGTACATGCCAATTGACGATACCTTTTGTTTGCATGATATAACAGTTGTGCTGTGTAGAATATCTGACATATCTACCTACAATACTGTACATTACACATATTTTACACATTATCCCATAATGCAAAGCATACTTGCATAGCAGGACCACCTTAGGCATGTTATTGTCGTTAATATGCCCATACACATGCCTACTGTGACAGTATATCAACATATACTATCCCCTGCTATGGCACGTACTTGTTGGACATACCCTACCACTGATGGCAGGTGGTGTGGAATTGTTCTGTTTAAAGCCCTCATGTAACATCCCTTGTGGTGTATGTGATGTTTACCTTGTGGCCCACAGCATGACACACAATTTCTACAAGCGTTGCTATGCTCAACAAGACATCACTACAGAATACCTTTTCCCACTTTATGCATTGCGTACACTTTTAATTAATACGAAACAGGCTCTATGTACACTAACATACTGAGTGTTCTACATACCTTGTTAGCATTCCAAATCTTCGAAAATATCTCTCTTACACGTTTACTGTTTAAACGGTTCTATGGTATGAGCATACGGTTTGAATGTATGGCAAGTCATCCTTAAATACGTCGATACCTGTATCATGTAGTTTCCTGCCGCCAATTGGTGTTCCTGAGTAAATTATTACATGCACATCAGCTGTGCAGCTACTCCATTCACCAATTACGCAGCAACAGTGGGGTATAATTGAATTCTCCACTTGGGCATCGCCCTTTTGCCCTACCTTCAGGGAGACGGCCTGTATGTGTTTTGTTGTGAGGAATTGCAACTGATATTTGTAGAGACACGGATATTTTGAATTCATGTCCCCCATGGATTGTGTGTGATGGCTAGAGTATGTGGTTCTACATGTGAGTGTACCTGTCATTTAAACCGTCTGATAAGGGACTATTGCAAACAAATCCTGTAACATCGCGGTCTGTTCCATTATACAACAGCTACGATTTCATATGGCGCCTATACAAATGTGTCTCTCACAAGGTATGTTAACACTTCTGCAGATGTAATTGAGTGAGTGGATGTTTATGATGTTATTACAGTCTGTATTGCAATTGTTTCAGGTGTGGGGGAGATGTAGGTGGGTGTACATAGCATATACAGGTTTGTGGGGACTGCATTTCTACATATTCCATATATGTGTGTGGGCTCCTTCCCTAATTGAAGATCTATCAGTTAGTAGACTGAACTATGGTTGTTACAGGCTTAAACATTGAGCCATTGTTAATTGGTTTCTATATAGTATGCAGGTGAGGTTGATACTTCCATACCTCCGGAAATACAGCGATATGTAAAGGAATGTTACTAAATGACAGCTGTCTCGTGTATTTCTGTCACAGATATTTGCAATCATTGCAGTTGTGTTGGTGACTGAGCCTCTTTGGCATGGGTTGCCACCTTTTCAAATGGCCATAGTGGGACATTTGCAGGACACACATCAGTGTTTACAGGCCGACACATACCCATGGTCAGTACACAGGATAGAACATACTTTTATCCTGAATACATACTTATTCTTGTAGCACTTTAGCTACTTATCATGTTTCATGTAGCGCTTACATTTTGTAGATACTGGCATAACTATTTAATGCAACTGTTACATAATATATGGGACATAATTATGTCCTACAATCTCGGACATTTGCCCTTTTTAATATTTTTTGTCAGGACACAACTGCCTAGGGAGGGGCTGTCCCCTCTTAAAGTGGGACAGGTGGTACCGTATGCCTACGGCCAACTATGACCACACCTACCATACTGCTCTACCTCCGAGTTAGCACTAACAGACACATGATGCAAACATACACACACACATTACAGTCCCACAGAAATGCACATAGCACCCTCAACACACACATACACAGACTATAGCAATCACAAACACAGTTGAACACAGTACCTATGTGGACCGCAACACCGGCAGCGATAACTAAATGTCCCTTAATATCGTGATAATATTACACGTGGTTCCAGTGTTCTGGTACTGTGTTATTTCGGTCTTTAAGCCTCGTGATTACACGTGACGGTATGTGACACATTCCATAGTTGGCAGTATCCTATTTATTTCTACCACCATGGTTGTGTACATGTCATTGACCTATCTATATATTTGCATATATATGTGAATCTGTATATATCAGCATATATCTCTCTATCTCTATTATGTATATATAAATATATATATATATATATATATATATATATATATATGTATATATATATATATATATATATAAATATATATATATATATATATATGAGAGAGAGAGTGAGAGGGAGAATACACCATTCATTGTGTACATGTCGGTGTATACTGTTTCCTGGACTCCGCATTTTTGTGTTTGAACCTGTCACATTACACACCTGCCATTGGTACATCTTGGGTAGCTTAGTGTTAAGTGATTGTGTACATGATTGCGTGTTCTACTCCTGGCAGTGGTCGTTTTACTCTTCAGAGTAGGCACTATTAGTACAGGGGAGAATAATGCTAGTTTCACCTGTTCTGGACCTCATTGACCATGATCTGCGTGATATTCAGAGAAACTTAGCCCTGTTTCGCGCATATCCATATAGTCATGTTTAAACGATGCTTACCAGCACTGGGCAACACATATTTCCGCTAACATGTGCTAAACCTGATCTGATGACCTGCATCCACCATCCATTATTCATGCCTTCGGGATTACGTAACATTCCTTGCAGGACGTGGTACCGGTATCATGCACGACAGTCAGTGCATTTACCACTTGGGCATCTGGGATTTGTACACGTGTTATGGTGTTTTGTATGTGGACTGTACTATGGCTGTTACTCCATACTGCAATCATACGGGTAACTCAGTTAGTTTACATATGGATGAGACCTATTAATGGTATGTCCAAGTGATGTTTCATGGATGTGTCCCAGCATTGGGATTGTATGTCACAGTGAGCCACACACTATAATGTGCTACATCTTCACACAACCATAGGTGGAGCATGCTGGGGTGACAGATACCTGCCATGGGTACACCCCATGCTTTGCCACTACATCCATGATTACATTGTATGGAGCCCCTCATTTACACACCAGGGAATCCATGCATAGTGTGTGGGGAACAGTGATTACACACATGTATCCCACAATTGGCTCTACTCCACTGAGGGACAGTTGGTTACTCAATGTGGGGGCGACAGCAGACACTGCTTGCCTCGATTGATGAATGGCCTCTGAAAATTGGGCGTGTACCTACCGATGTACCTAGGAACCTATACATACAGTACCAACATATGCAGTACCAACATATGCTGATAGGTGCATGTACTGTTCAGGTGTTGACATTCCTTGTTCCAATAACTGTTGTGTGGGCAATGGTTGAGGGCTGCCTATGTAGGATTCACACAGTAAGCCACCTATACATTACAATTTACATATGGTCGTGTGTGTGTGCCATCCATTTTACTGTGTGTGCAGGTGGAGAGGTGTGGTCAGACCATAGGGGCCTACACTGTCAGAGTATGTGCTATACGTTCCCTCTTTGCCAAGGCATAGGAATATTAAGCATGCCTTTGTCTGCCTACTGGGGCTGGCACAGGGTGTTCATGGTCTGAATCCCTCTGTGCCTGTAATGGCCTTGGCAATTGCGGTGGGCTGTGAGGGCCTTCACCATTATGTCCCTGCTGCAGCTGTTTCCGCAGGATCATATTATGTAGATGGTACATACTATGAAGATGTGGGCACACATGCCTGGAGAGTACTGCAAGGCTCCACCAGATATGTCCAAGCAATGGAAACGTGATTTCAGCATCCCGAACACATGCTCTATGATAATTCTGGTTTGTAAGTGTACCTCATTATGGCATTCTTGCATGTGTGTGTGTGCATTTCTGATGGGAGTCATCATCCACGGCTCCAGTGCATAGCCAGCATCCCCCACAAGGTGGCCATGTAGGATGTCCCTCCTGACAAATACCTGATACAGCTGTGAGGCATGCCAGATGTGGGAGTCATGGTAGCTTCCAGGGCTGCCAGCACACACATCCATGATAATGCCCTGGGCATTGCACATGACCTGGCAGTTGATGGAGTGGTATCCCTTGCAGTTTATGTAGCGCCTACCATGCTCACTGGGTGGTGACTTGATATGTATGTGCATGCAGTCTATCACACCCAGTACCTCCAGGTAGTGTGCCACATGTTGGAAGAGACACATATTGCTGGCCAGCTCCTGAGTTCGGGGGAAGTATATATGCTCATTGGCATGTGGTAACATGGCATCCAGGAACTGGTGTAGTACCCTGGATGCTGATGCCTGTGAGATCCCCATTATATCTCCAGTTGGCCTTAGAAAGGTACCTGTGGCTAGTATTCGCAAGCTTACACATACCTTCGTGTCCACTGGGATGGGTTCCCCTCTGTTGTTTCTGGATCTCAGGCGTGGCTGGCACAGTTCAAATATTTGCTGTAAGATGTCCCTGTCCACCCTGTAACACTCTACTATCTCCAGATCATGTAGCCCCTGGTAAGTTACCCTTGGTCTGAACACTCTTCTCCTCCTCCGGGGCCTGCGGTGGTTGTCAGCATCATCTTCCACAACACCTTCAGTCACTAACACATTGTGATGAATCACAACTATGGCAGCTCCCAACATGTACATTGTAAAAGTTCCCCGTATGTTTACACCTATGGTGCAGTGTTTGGGAATACACAGGTGTGTGTGAGGTGCTTTCACACTTTATACTATTGTTCTGTGAACACTGATGATGTCATAGGGTGTGTATGTATCATCGTAGCTACAGGGAATCTTATGTGCTTTACGACAGGATCTACTATTGTGGTGCCTTTGGTGTTGAATTACATTTGGCTGCCTTGGATTACCTCTTGCCCTTCCCTTTACATTTCTTCAAGTTTCACCTCCCATTTTCTGGCATGCATCCAGCAGCCTGCTTTCATTTGTACTTTCCTAAACCTGGTTTATCTTGCGTAATGTGTTCTATGGCCGGTCTACTGCAGGTTTGCTTTGCTCTACTATGACAGTTCTCTTTTCTTTGCAAAATGACACCTCCCCTATCCTGTTTTGCAGGTTTCTGCGAGCAGACTTGACAGCTGCCGTCGATTGGCTGCTGTGAGTTAATAGGCATTAATTGCTCAGTTGTAGTCCAATTACTCTACTGTGGCATTTCCTTATTTTCTTCCCCTGACCTTCCTGTTTGAACTATGGTGCGTGGCATGTGCGTCCGCTTACTGGGTTTTGGGCACGTTTTCATCCCTGTACACATGCGCTATACCTACCTCCCCACCCCTGTTCTGCGGCTTTGCTTAGCAATGGCCAGGCCAGATTTGCATTGCTCCAATGTGCTTACAGCTACAGTGGCACACCCCACTGCTGATGTCATATATACCTCTAAACCACTCCTTGGTGTTGTGGTGCTGCGCAGTATGGTATATCCTTAGTCCGGCGGGACGTTTGCGATTCTGTATTACCTGCCTCATTTGCATGGCATTGACTACTAATTCCTAGCTACCGTGCCGAACACTGTCACAGACCCTTAGCAACCCTTGCAGCTTGGTTGTGGTGTATCATGCATACCATTGAGTATTATGGTGAAGTCATGATTTGTATTACATTGTGATTTTATGACATTTGTATATATTTTCTTTGTGTTCCCGTTTGCGCACACATGCCCTGCAGTTGTACTTTGCATTACTGTGGACATGACATTAAATGTTGTTTTGTAGGTGTTGTGCATCTTTTCTTATGCCATTGGCTGTATATTTATCCATTGGCATATGTTAACTTTGTAATACATGAGTCTGGTCCGCTTTCATAGCTCCGATGTTCTGTTTGGAAAAATGTAAACCGTGTTTTTTGGTTTACATTTCTGTGGGCTTACACTATGCCTGCACCACTTCATGAATCACTATGTACCTTCATTTGCATGGTGCGGCACTGCACATGAGGTGATTAGCATACCTAAGCCGAGGGCTGCGCAGATCTGGCATACGCCGGTAGTGCACGTGGAATTGAATTATACCTGAATCACTCGGCGGCCATATTTGGCATTATACCACCTGTGCTATGCCTGTGCCTGGTGCAAGCTTCATGAATCCCGGGGATAGTATAATGAGAATCTGTCTGTTGGTAATATGTTCCTTGACAAATATGGAGACTCTACCACAGTTGCCATTGCACTCGAAAGCATGAAACTCCAAAACAGTGGTATAGAGGAGGTGTTTTCTTTACATTTAAACCAACTTTTAGTAAGCATGATTTCCAAATGTAGGAGTGCCTTGAGATCAAGTCTATATTACCTCATCGAAAACACAAGGCAGTGAATGCTTGTTCACCGACATACGAACAGCCAACTCTCATTTCTGTAAATGGCCGCTTCAAAGAATTTTTTCCTAGAGGAAAAGATTGCTTGGGGATGCAGAAATGAGACAGTACTCCAGAACTATCAAACTAAATATACCAAATCCGATATCACACTACAGTGGGGAAAAGGGAAAATTCACAATGATGGCCAAGCAATTTTTTTTCCCTAGGAAAACATTCTCTGTGGTGGCCGTTCATGCAAATAAAAGTTCATTGTTTATTGGTCGGCGAACAGGGATTTGCTGACTTGTGGTTTCTATGTGGTAATATAGATCCCTTGAGATCAGGCAATTTATTGTTTAAACTTGTGACATTAAGGAGGACCACTTTAATGCAATCTGATTTGAGGACTGATATTTTGGTTACATGGGAATGTCCATTAACTGGAGTCTGTCTAAAAAAACATTTAGCCAGTATAAAAAGCCCTGAAATAAGGAGTGCAGGCCATCCTTAGCAAGGCATGCTGGACTGTCCAGCATTGCAGCCAGTGCTGACACATACTGGATCTCCCTGGAATGACACCATCTATTTACCCAATTATTAAGACTGAGTCTTTTTTCTTTTATATATAGCAGTGGCTGATGACTTCAAATCAAAGGGGCTGCAGGAGACAGCTGAATGGGTGGGGCCAACAGGGAGTGGTGTTGCCAACTAGAAAGGGGCAAAGCTATGCTCAAAACCACAAAAACTGGGACTTTAATTAAATATGTACACTGCTTTGGGTGCCAAACCATCATTATGAGAGTCCAATCAAGACAAAATGAAGTTTAGAAGAAAAAAAATATTTCAATGCATTGGCTGCATGACAGCTTACTTAATATCTAGACAGAAAAAAAAGGTTGGGAGGCATGAAAAAATAAATTACTTTTTAAATACATTATTGGAATGCCAGTCAAAATCAAGTATAAAAAAACATGCAGCACTCAACTCAAACAACTTCTCCTTGCACTGCAGTTTTAATTATAATTTATATTCAGCGTTATAAAAGTACCAAGTAACATGCTGAAAGTAGTAATCTCTGTGATACCCCCATTTGTAAAAATGTTTCTTATCCAAAAAAGACCTGCTGCCTGAGCCTGACGACAACTCTCTACTTGTTTCATGGGGAAAACATGATCAAAGTAAAAAATGAACAGCAAACAAGAAACAAGCTCAAGATAAATTGCTTAAAAGATTACTGCACAGGTTATAGACCACACATAATAGGCTGGCATTCTGTTTAGTTTATGGGTAAAGCCTGCAAAGATGACTGCAAGTCTCCAACAAATATAATGAGCTCCTGAAAATACTGTAATCCTGTCCTTTATTACCAATACTGTCATATGGATTTCAATACCTAAGGCTTATATGCTATCTAGTTATGTAAATATTCTCTACATGGCAACTACAAAAAGGTTTTTAATGTTGGTAATTCTTTAACAGTATGCTTATTAAAGTTTATTTGTATCTTACAGTCTCAGACAAGCTTATTGATGGTCATTAAAGCATTGCTACTTATACACAGAGCAACAGGCACTGCAACAACATGCATTTTCTGAATAAGAAGAAGCATAAATCAACAGTATAAAAATATGACAGAAAACCAGAACATTCTGAAAAATCAAGGACAGATGAAAAGTTACTGTTGTACTTGTATCTACCTTGGATGGGGAGATAATCTGCACACTTATACTGCATAACTGCTTCTTGCTTTGCTATGACACATCCAGAGTCAATACATGGGAGAGTGGGGTGCAACAAGCATGTCACAATTTGAAATGTCTCTAGCTGACAGGGATGGCCCTGACCCATTTGTCATAACTCTCAGCCTCAGAGCAAGAAGTCTGGACAAAGCCATAAACAGAAGTGGGATGAAGGCCCAAAAACAAGGACAGTTTTTAAATATTGCTCTTATAAACTTAGGAAGATAATAGAATAGTAGGTCTGGCATTAGTATGAATTTTCTAAAGGGTATGAAATTTAAACCTCAAATGTCTTGTCATTATTTTCTAACTTCAGTCTTTAATGATTTTCCAATAATTTGCCAGAAAACCACAATTTTATGAAAAAAAGGACCAAAAATGTGATGCAAAAATATAAAATAGCCACACAATACAGCTGGGAACCTGTCAAAGAAGGGACACTTTTTTAATAGTAGTACTGTTAACTTGAGCAGCTGACAAAATAAGAGAATCTACATGCATTTCTGAAATTAAAAGTAATCTATAACTCTCATCATTACAATTATTTATTAACTGAAAACTCTCCGTGTTTTCTTCCAGATTTGCCATTTTGCAGAGGGATTATTACTGGAGAGCATCATTTTGAGCCAAAATTGGGGACAGCTGAGAGGTTTGGATATACCTAATTCTAGAAAGCAATTTATTTGTGCGTACCTCTCAACCTCTTAATGCAGGAAATCTGTGCAAGCCCAAATATATTGGGGGAACATACAAACAGTACTAAAAATTGCTCTTGTATAAACTTAGACAGTTGACAGAATAATAGGTCTTGCTTTAGCATGCATTTTTCTGAAGAGTATGAAGTCTGAAACTCAATGTCTGTCAATATTTAGTGACTTCATTTCTAAATGGTTTGCCAGCAAACCACACATTTTATAAGGAACAAACCAAAAATAAGTAGCAAAAATCTGAACAGTTAAGAGGTATAGTTCAACCGGGGCTGTCTGAGTTTGCCGCCCCCCCCCTCACAAAATTATGGTTGAATGGGGCCTCTCCCTGCAGCTATTCTACCCCATTTACCATAAACACTGTAATGTGCATACTGCTTTACTTCTACATTGATTTGGATTTCATTTAAAAGTTTTATTTTACATTTTACATCACAAACATCTGCTAAACAAAGCAATGCAGTCTCACAATGAAAATAGACTTAGCATTAAAACATCACTGCCCTTGAAACTCACATTCATTGAAACAACATTGAAACCCACATTCAAAGAAAATACATCTGGCCAGTGGCAGGTAACGATTAACTTTGGGCTGTTTTCAAATCATAGGCCCTTGCACAGGAAACAGACATTTGTTCTTTGATACACATTCCTGATTGTATTAAATTATATTCCTTGTATAATACAGTACAGTTGTTAGATGGCATTTTAAATTTATTTTTGAACATTTTTTCCAGTAAACAATGAAACAAAATACATGCACCAATAATGACAAAACTGCCCAGTTCAGAACATTTCCATCATAAAAGTCTACTCAAACTTCTACAATCCACCAGTATAAGTAAATATGCACAATCTCTGCAGAAGTAAAAGTCATATAAATAATTCCACGTTAAAGAGCTCTGTAACTAATGAAGAGGTTGCTGCTAGAAAACATCTTTATATCTAATTGTTTCATCTATAAATAAAGTGCCCGTTGCTCTTGAGGAATAAATTGCCTATGTTAGATTAAAAAAATGCTAAGCTAGTAATATTGCAATAGGGAATGGATGGCAAATTGATAACAGGTTCATCATTACTAGGTATCTCCACCAATGAGGACATTCTTAGGACTGCAGCATCCACCCCCTTTAAATGTACAGCACAGTACTGTATCAGCGAAGCATCTATATACTGTGGGAGTAGAACTCACAGCCTTCTGCATCAAAAGTAAGTATACCACCTGTTGTGCTATTAACAATGCAAGCAGACTCAGCATAAGCAGTACTAAACTTCTCTTCAAGCTCTCAGCTCCTTGTAAAATCCACTCGACACTCAACTGTATCTCTCAACTGTACTTGAAGACTTATAAACAAAGATATTGGTAACCTCCAAACTCTGGATCCCACCCAGTTTGGGTTTGTGAAAGGCAGATCATGCCTCCTGAACCTGATCTACTTATTTGAGGCAGTCACCAAAGCTATAGATGAGGGTAAGTTGGTTCACACAGCCTATCTTGACCTCGCCAAGGCTTTCGACACCTTCTCCCATTCTGGAATTATAGCTAAACTCACTAAACTAGGTATAAATCCCTACATCACAAGATGGGTTTCCAACTGGCTCACTGACAGAACCCACACTCTAAAAGATGCAGACTCCAAATCTGACCTCAAACAGTGACAAGTGGAGTACCACAGGGTTCCATCCTGGGACCTCTCCTGCTTGGTATCTACTTCTCTGAAGTACAGGCTAACACAGAAGGCCTCTGGCTAATGAAGTTCACAGATGACTGCAAACTAGGAGCCATAGTCAAGTCCCCAAATGATGTGGACATCCTACAGAAGGGCCTCACTGAGACAGATGCCTGGTGTCAGAGCCATGGCCTCAAGCTCAATACCAAAAAGTGCAGTGTCATCCCCTTTGGTAAAAACTCTGTACCCATGAACTACCACATAGGCAGCAATCTACTTAACACTGAATTTGTGATAACAGACCTTGGCACCCAGGTGGATAGTAGTCTCTCCTTTGATAGTCACATTGCCACAGTAGTCAGGAAGTCCTTCTATGTGGCACACCTCATCATAAAAGGGTTCTCATCCAGGAAAAAAGAGATCATTGTTCCCCTCTACTTGACACTCAGTAGATGCATTATAGAGTACAATGCCCCTTTTGGAATGTACCTCACAAGACATCTGCAGCAGCTGGAAAGGCCACAGAAGTACCTCACAAAGAGGATTACTGGCCTCAAACAAATGCCCAACACTGACTGCCTCAAATAACTCCAGCTTTATTCCATAGCATATCGCCTACTGCGAGGTGATCTCTGTCTAACATATAAAGCTATGTCAAACCGAGAGCTGTTGGACATGCTACACCTAAAGAAATCCCAATCCCTCTGAACTACATGTTCTAGGGACCTAAACCTTGTCACCACAATAAACAGGACACGCTGGAGGGATAGATTCCTGTCCCAGAGACATCCCTTACTCTGGAACAGGCTACCCATCTATGTCAAGCAAAGTTCATTAGCCCTCTTCAAGAAAAATCGTGATGAGTGGATGGGAAATAGGAAATACACCCCAGGGATCATTTCTGTATCTCTGCTTGACAGTGGCACAGGAAAATAACTTTCTTGGGTGGCATAAGCCAGGGAATATTGTTGGCTAGGCTTACATATGCCCTTGGGCCGATAGCCTAGTACCTGCCTATGAACCTATGAACCTATGAACTTTGAAGCACAAGAAATCTGGAAAAAGCCAAGATTTATGGGGGGGGGACAAAAGCCCAGAAACTAGGGACACATTTTAAACATTGCTTGTACAATCTTGGAAAATTGCTAGAATAAAATGCTGTGCTATCACCATGCATTTCACTGCAAAGACTTGAACTTAGGACCCTGTGCACTACAGGCAGAGCTACATACCTCTATGCCAAATCAGCTGTTTCTTGAAAGACAAGTCGACTTAAATTTAAATGACTATCATTTAGTGAATTCAGTTCTCACCATAGCTCTCAACCTCTTAGCACAAAACACCTAGACAATGCAAATAATGGGGAAATACATCCCCCAAACATATTCAGTGAATTCAGTTCTCACCATAGCTTTCAACCTCTTAGCACAAAAAACCTGGACAAAGCCAATAATTGGAGAATACAGCCCCAAAAACAGAGACAAATTTAAAATATTGATCTTATAAACAGAAAATTCATAGAATAAAAGGTTTTGTGTTACCATGTACTTTTTGAAGTATATGAAGTCTGAAATTCAAATGCCTGTCATCATTTAGTGAATTAAAAATCCAGAAAACCAAGGATTTTATGAGGAACAGAACACACAGACACACACACACACACACACACACACACACACACACACACACACACACACACACACACACACAAACAAGTCCGGATTCTGTGCGCATGCTCTGGACTGGTTCAGTAGCAGTCCAGACTCGGGAAATGCAGTGAGTGCACATGCGTGAGTTCCGGGACTCGTGTTTGTTGTTTTATTTATTTTTTCCTTTTGTTTTTATTTTTTTCTTTCTTTGTACAGCTGGCGGGGCTGCAGTCCTGCAGCCCAATAGCATGAGCTGCCCCTGTTTATATATAGACATCATTCCAAGAAAGAAGGATTCCAACTTAAAACTAGTGTTTTACATGCATTTGTAACATACCTGGAAAGGTCTGACATGTCTCCCTGCATATCCCTCAGGGTCATATGTCTCAGATCCTTCACTCCTACATGCACCAGAACCATATCATAATTACATTTGTCAAGAGTTATGGTCATTAGGGCATATCTTGTATCAGATATACTGCCACCTAAAAGACAAGTCACTGTAACTCTTCCCTTGTTCAACCTTCTGAGTGATGAGTGCATGTTCCTGACCATATAGTCACTTATTGCCAAAACATTTCTACTACTGACAAAATTCAAAATTGTAGATTTGGAGTATTTTCACTTTGGGTGACTCTTTATATGAGGTGGTCTTGAGAGGGATGAGTAGTCTGCTTTTAGCTGAGACTTAATCTTCTTTGTTCTAGGAGGATCTGAAAATGATTGTTTTACATCATTAGCATAAGACATCTTGGTGTGATAAGAGAAGTATCCTGGTGTGGAAATGTATGAAGCTCACAGGGGAAGTCTGTAGGTAGGACAGAAGCCTCCAGATTCATTATTTATTAACCACTCCCACAGATAGAGTTAATGTTGAGTATAAGTTCAGTGTCTGTGAGCGTAAGGCAGTGTGTACACTGTCTGAGGAGATGTAGTGCTAAAAGCTTGGCAACAGGTGTGAAACTAGTAGGCTGACATGCCTTTTTGTGCAATTCTTAGATGTTTAGAGGAATAAACAAAATGCAGTCAAAGAGGTGGAATTTCCGAATTTATCATGTAGTGTTCACTGGTCTGAGATTATAAAATGAGACTGGGAGGAGCTAACAAAGACAAGTTTATAGTAGGGGCAGACAACTAAATTGCCCAGTGTTTAAAACAGCAACACACATTGGTTTTGTGGACATTCTGTATTATAGCTCTAAGGAACAAAGTCAGAGGGCAAATGCATTTAAATAGCTTAATGGGACAGTCTTAACAAAATGATATCCATTACTTATAACAGACAATGAACTAGGAGAGTGATCAAATTATATGGTCAAACTGTCATACGAGAGGGACACAAAGAGATGCACTTGTCCTAATTATACAACAACCTAGGAGAGTGAGAGAATTATTTTGTCAAATTATCATACAAGACTGACATCAACAGATACACTGGGCTTAAATACACAACTATAATATGGTATTAATGGAGGAGGCTTTGATGTCTGTGATGCCCTCAACTGGAATCTCTCTGTCTCTCTTTATATTCAGTCTATATACCTATGCAAGCTATGCACATGCTCTGCTTCTAAGTGAAGTTTATGTAAGCTATTATAAAGCTTTTTCTCCTATGTATGTATGTATGCATGTGCACTTATGGGTATTTTATATTCCTTCTTATATCATGTGATCATATTTTATGTGCAGGATAAAACTAGTGTTAAATGTGAAGCATTCTTTACTGGTGCTCTGCTGAAAAGGGTTTTATGCCAGTCAGACTTCCTGGTAAACAAAGATAAGTAAATATTTACTGTCATGCTTAAATTCATACAGCTCATCATGGCATGTGTTTGGAAACATGTCAGGTAATAAGCAATGACAGAGCTTTACACCTTTTCCCACCCCAAAATTTAGTCTTTGTCAAAATGTGATTGTTCAATACCAGCAGCCATTTTCCCAAGTGAGAAGCAGAACTATACACAAGCTTTATATTAATCTTCCAGTCATGATCTACAAACAACTACTTCTCACAAATATAACATTTCATCAAATGGGCCTAGGATGGTTGTTGCTCTTTCATTAAACTGACTAATAATGTTTCACAGTCAGTGTCATTTTAGGCATGCTCTTATCATTTCTGAATTATAACCATAAAAGCAAACATTTCCTGCATAAAACTGCATCAGATATTTGTCTTATTTTAATAAGTATATAAAAAATGTAAATTTTTTTTCAGAATCCTCCTGAGCATCAATACAACATTGATGATTAAGGTAACAAAAACACTAAGAAGCATGCCCACAACAGGTAAATGGATTTTCTGTTTTTAAGTGGCTTTATTTATGAAATTCAAATTGATTATTATGTCTTTGTGCCAAGCAAGTAAAACAAAAGCTATTGTAACTAAACAAAGGAGGTAGCAGAAAGAAATATGTACATACATTACATAAAAATAATGAGGCAGTCAGGGTTTATTTGCAAGGAAAAATGTGAAAACTGCATTCAGATTTCCCAATAAATGTGGTGTGGGCTATACTTTTTTGACACTGCTATGAAGTGCTAAATAATTTAAGATGGAGGTCACTGTTGTTTACTGCCTTTCCTAAAGAATGTTTTCAAGAAGTCAGTCTCTTTACCACTGGCTACATTTGCTATGTTCTGTCTGTAAAATATTGGCTTTATTATTAAAGTGATTTGACATATTCTCATGAACTTTCACTACATTATGCTAAAAATAAATATTTATGAAACATCTGCAGAGTACACTATGTTCATACCTTCAAAGACAAAGGAACAGCATCGTATTGAGTATTAAGGGAAACGTGTTTTTATTTTATTCTTTATACTACAAAACTTTAAAAAAAGAAAATGTACTTTTTTTTTGTAAAAATGCATAATTTTTTATATCTCACTAAAATAATACCATGTGTATATATTTTTGATAGCCTGAATGTCTGTTACTCTGCATATAAGTTAGAGCTATATTTTTTATTTTAAACTAAAGCTAGGATTCAGAGGGCAAGCATATGCCAGTGCTAAATGTCAAACATGGGTTGGCCAATTAGTATGGCTGAAAGAATATATATCATAGTTTCATGGTTAGACTGCATGTAACACCTGATTAGTGGCATATTATCATGTCTGAATTGAACATTGTACTGTCAGACCTCATCATGCTATTGTTCCCTCTACCAAACTTTGTCCACACAAATGCCCTAGACCAGACATTCGATGCACTCATTAGGGGCATGAGCACACTGGATCTGGTCCTCATTAACATGTGAGAATGCTGCACCCCCTCCTATGTAATGTCTTCTATGGTAAGGTAGGACCTTAAAGCTGTCCCCTTTAAAATAAAAACCAGGAACCTCCTGCTAATCCTGGAACCTTTAGGAACTATTCTAAGATAACTCTCCTACTATTCATGATATATACGTAGGTACTAGGCTAGCTACCCTTGTGGGTCATTTTAAACTTGATGAGAATCAAACCATATTAAGTGATAACCTGGAAATACTGCAAGCACCCCATATCCTAATATGACTGCAACCTCTGCAGAATTGTTCACAGAAACCCTGTTAAATTATTTAATATATGCTTAACATGGCTTTGTGTACCAGGAATAAGCACGGAACTAACTCAAAGCAGCAAGCCACCCTGGTGGAAACTCAACATCAATAGGTTGTTTAAGAAAAAGAAGAACGTCATATAAAAAATAGGAAGTGCAATGTCCAGCAGAATAAAGTCTTAGGTAAAAATTACCCAATGCTTTTTTTAGCTATGTCTGCAGCCTCAAAGGTAGTGCGCAATAATTTGCAGAACTAAATGTAAATGGATTCACCTACACTGAGACAAATGATATAGCAAGTCTACTGGCTAACAGATTCAGCTCCAATTTTAACCCTCTCCTTGCAACCCCTCTGGAAGTAGCATTGAACTTAACACCACCAACTATAACTAAGGATCAAGTCCTCAATGCACACTCTCCAAGGGCAAGAACACTGCAGTGATGGGCCCCAATAATATTCCAGGATGCATCCTAAATAATATAAAACACAACCTATCAGGGCCACTTGAGTCACTATTTAACCACTGCCTCTTAATAGGCTTCATGGCACGTGAACAGAGAACTGCGGTTGTCATCCCTCTACACAAGGGTGGACAGTTGAAAGACCCCACTAACTACAGACTCATAAGTCTGGTTAGTCTCATTTGCAAAGCCATATAAATAATTAGTATTGAAGTGATTAACAATTCTTCTTCTTCTTCTTTCAGCTTTTCCCGGTTAGGGGTCACCACAGCGGATCACCTTGTCCGCACATTGAATGGCAGTGGAGTTTTATGGTGTCGAGTTGCCAGCCCGGCGCCCAACCTTCCACAGAAGGCACACTCACACGCACACCTAGGGCCAATTTAGAGTGTCCAATCCACCTGCAGCATGTCTTTGGGATGTGGGAGGAAACCGGAGCACCCAGAGGAAACCCATGCGACCACAGGGAGGACATGCAGACTCTGCACAGAAGGCACCCCAGCCGAGGATCGAACCAGAGAACCTCTTGCTGTGAGGCAGCAATGCTAACCACTGCACCACCGTGGCCGCCCATTGAAGTGATTAACAATTACATAGGACATTTTCAGACATTGGCTCCATCCCAGTCTGGGTTTCTCAAATACAGATTATACCTACTCAGTCTGGTGGACTTATTGGATAAGGTCACCAAAGCAATGGATGAGGGCAAAATAGTGCATACTGCCTACCTTGTCCTCGCCAATGCATTTGTTACAACATCCCAATTGAGCATCGTAGACAAACTCAAAGAATTAGGTATAAGCTGCATTGTCAACCACTGATATCTGGGTGGTTCTCAGATAGGATCCAAGATGTTAGGATAGGGGAGTCCACATCCACAAAGAGGCCTGCACTAAAGGAGTTAATTGGTGCTCTGTGCTTATCTGCTCCTTTTTGGCATCTACTTCAGTGAAGTCAAAGTCAATTTCAAGAGCTTGTGGCTGAATAAGTTTGCAGATGATTGCAAACTAGGTGCTGTCATACAATCCCCAAAAGACATTAACATCCTCTGTGGTCTAAACCTCAGTG